>NC_090655.1:276040465-276087965 GCF_040937935.1 Hyperolius riggenbachi
CCAACCAATCAAGCCGCACAAAACTCGTACATGCTAATGAGGCACGCAGCTCCAGGACGGCTCAATTAGCCAAGGTTAATGATGAGTAATAGGAGGAATACTTTGATAAATGTAAACATACAGACATGTGACAGCACTCAAGGATGCACATGAAATGCAAGCTAACAGAGGCAATGCAAAGCCCCCTTGGAACTAAATACATGCCCTGAGTGCAAAACAGATGCAAATTATGTGCTAATTCGAATCTAAAATTTTTTGAAAGTGGATGTAAAGCAATGAATGCAGCTAGCCACAAGTATACTTACATTCAATTTGCACAGTAGGAGGAGACATGGCAGCGCTTTCAAACAAAACTTATGCCTGAATGATTTATCTGCATGGATGTGCAGAGCTCCAATAACTGGACTACATTACACAACTAGCACTCACTACAGGCAAAGGGGGTGTTAGTTAGCTTCAGTGATAATGTGTGCACAGATTATGACCTAATAGACTTCACCACGGCGGTGACGTACCCCCTCGGGGAAGACCTAACACTAGTCTAAAAATAAAAACATAATATTCCTCGTGCTACTTATCATAAATGGTATACACATTTCATAAAACAAACAGACAGACATGTGACAGTGCTCAAGGATGCACCTGAAATGCAAGCTTATCCCCCCCCCCCCCCCCCCACACACACACACACACACATACACACACACAGCAACAGCAAATTTACTGGAGGTTAAAATGTGTGGGGTGTAGCTATTCCCACTACAAGGAAATATATCAGTTGTGTCTTGAGGGATGGCCCCACTCAACCACAACTAAAACACCAACCAGCAAATACAAATGGGTGCATTAAGTTCAATTAAAGCACAGGCCATATTGGTCCTCCTGCTACTGTGCACCTAATTTCAGCTGGACCGATAACATAACCTCCATAGAAGGGAAAAACTGCTGAGTTGGTAAGGGTGATTATAATACATAATGGGCAATAGTTCTGGGATAAGCTATAGCATATAAATATAAACATAGGTAAGAATTCTGCATATGTCTTCTCGGGGGGATTGTAAGAATCTGCAGGGTTCTTGTCATGTAAATCCCCCAGAAAACAGTATTCAGAGTTCTCCCTTAAGATTTATTATAGAGAAACATAATTCTGATCATTCTAGTACATCATGCTTTGAGGAAGGCCATGGAGCTGTATCTTCTCAAATCTACAGACAGCCCAGCACTGTCCAACACCAGGAGTGTAAACAAATCACAGCATGAAAATCAACATACGTTTCCCAGAAGAACTCCAATTATGTCCCGAAGTTCCTGGACCTGTGTAGTAGGTATGCTGCCCTAGTCGTAGGCTGGTCGGAACTTGTGCACAAGTATAGGTATCAAGGTGCAAAAAGTAGTAAGGCAAAGTCGTGGTCAAATACAGGCAGAGTCAGCAACAGGTATCAGATATCAGTCGTATTGCAAGGATCAGGCAGTAACAGAGTCAGGGACAGGCCGAGTCGTAAACATAAATCAGATGGCTGCGGTACAGAAGGACTAGACTAGAGTGAGGTCAGGAAACAAGCAAGAGGTCAGTACACAGGTGAATATACAATTAAATGTAACTTCAATAATATTAGGAGGATATAACGAATAAATTACTATAATAATAATTATCAATACGAAAATAACAAACAACTAATTAACTGGTGTACATATATATAGTGCGTCTACACAATATATCGATGTAGCTCAAAGTAGCTAGCTAGGCCAAGAACCAGCGAACTGATTAGTATCAAGGCCAGTGAGTGAATGCAAGCATTGGCCTTATATTCAGAACCCAATCCCCAGTAACCACTCCCACAGTGATGTCATTTAGTGACATCACTGCTGACCTCTGTTAGACTCTCCTCCTTAGCCTATAAGGCCTGTCATTGGCTTGGTCGCACGCACCCCGGAACTCTCCGCCAGAGAGATGCTGGGGATGCCGCCAGAGGACATCTGCTGCGAAGTCCCGCCGCTCGCCCGGACCACGCCGGAGACGTCGCTGGAAAGTAAGAATGTTACAGGAAGCCAATAGAAAGCTCCTGATGTGATTGTCAGCTCTCACACACCCACAGCCCACCTATAATGGGATGTGCGTACTTAACACTTGTTATGCTGGAGAGTTTTCTGTATATAAGATGTAGCTGTAATTTATAGGTAGGGGAGAATGGTATTCACTTGACATTGCAATTTAGAGCTGATGTACGTTCTGCTGCTTCTGTAACCAAGGCTGAGCAGTGCATTGTGACCTAGGCAATAAATCTCTAATGGCCTCAGAGTGTCTCTGGTCTGTGTATACAGCTGCAGCTGTGTGAAGGTCCAGCTGATACATGAGTAAGTGCAGTCTCCTCAGATGATCGCTGGTGCCGTGATTACCAAGGGCAACCACCTAATCAGTTTTTATCAGGGGTATCCCCCTCCCTCTGAAAATTATACTACAAAGACTACAATGGGAACATGAGGAAAGTGCAATGCAGTCAAAAGTTCAAAGAAAATATTGAGAGCACACCAGCGATGATGTGCACCTCCCATTATTCTACATAAGCTCAGTAATGGTGAAGGGAGGACAGGACTTCCATGTCCCGGCTACCAGTCTGTCAGCTGCTGGGGGGAGGGGGAGGCCAGAAGAGAATGGGAGTCCTAGGAGAGATATTAAGGGATTAACGTGAGATGCAAGTGTCTGTATAAAACTGTGATCCTATCCTAATACAGGATCTATACTGGCTCCATTGGCCGTGTTATATACGGAAGAGGCTCCCAGTCATTGCATCAATAATGGAGTGTCAATTTGGGCCTAGTACATGTGGGTGTAAGCATCATTAGCCACCCAATATTATAGCCAGGTAATGTGTTTATTATGGTTAGGGCCCCCTGCTGGCCACTGTGTAATTAACACATCTTGAAGGGCTGGGGTGTGGAGCCTGGATAGCAGTATGTAATAGATAGGGGAGATACCACCACAGAGGCAAGCGGCATGGCAGCTATCTCTGCGTATCAGCCGGCAGCCTCTGCCGTGCAGTTACATGCTGCTGCTCTGCCTGGTCCTTCTATTGCACATAGATTGAGGGTTACACACGCCCCAGGCGACAGGACCTTTATGTGAAAAGGAGGGGAGTCAGCTGATCTGCCTAGTCAGCTGACTTCAACGGTACCTTGGATTGGCTGAGTGATGGGGGTGGCGCTGCGGGGCATCCCTGTATATATAGTACTAGTCTGTCAGTTGCCCCGTGTCTGCTGTTGTGAATGCTATCGTGTGAGCGCTCAAACCTTAGTCAGATCCCAAAGTGTGCTAGAACCAGCCGCAGCTGGGGATCCACACTTAGCCAGATTCTGTTGATAGCTAAGTACTAATTGCATTGTATTATCTGTTATGACCTTCTGCTTCCTTGACCACTCTCCTGCTTGCTGATTCTGTACCTCTGCCTATCTGATTACTGTTGTCGACTCTGCCTGAACTTAATACTGAATCAGCCTTCTGTCTTTGTACTTTATCTTTCCGTACGTTGCCTACTCTGCTTGTCTGAACTCCCTGTCCTCAAAAGTGGGCCTAGCCACTGGTGAGGAATCTGTAGTAGCTTTCACCTCCTCATTGATGAAGCTCAGCTGCAGCACTATCTGTAACACTTGCTCCTCAAGTGTCCACTAGCTGCAGTATAGTCTTAATCGCCTGCTCCTCAGGTGATCATCCTTTGCAGCACAGTCAGTGGTCCCTGCTCCTCAGGTTTCCACTGGCTGCAGTATAGTCTTAATCACCTGCTCCTCAGGTGATCATCCTTTGCAGCAAAGTCAGTGGTCCCTGCTCCTCAGGTGTCCACTGGCTGCAGTATATTCTTAATCACCTGCTCCTCAGGTGATCAGTCTTGCAGCACAGTCTGTGGTCCCTGCTCCTCAGGTGTCCACTGGCTGCAGTACAGTCTGAATCCCTTGCTCCTCAAGGGATCCTTGGCTGCAGTACTGTCTGAATCTCTCGCTCCTCGGGAGATCTCCTCTTTTCATTACTGTTGCACCAAACACTATCTCACATTGGTTGTCCCGTGTCTGGCTATACTAGCATTATTGGTGATTCTGCAGATCACCACATAATCAGGTATAGCATCTGTATTATTGGTGATACTGCAGATCATCAATAATCAGAAAATCTGTTTTGCTGACACTAATCGTTACACAGTACCAATATGTTCCTTGGTTTTCTACAAATTATTACTATGATTATTGTAGTGATTAGATTGTGATCTCCTCTGAGGACAGTCAATGACAGGACTATGTACTCTGTAAAGTGCAGCAGAAGATGTCAGTGCTATATAAATACATAATAATAATAATATAGTAGGACATTAGCCTATGACTATGGTAGGATTAGTCTGTGAGCTCCTCTGGGGACAGTCAGTGACATGACTGTGTGCTCTGTAATATGCTGCAGAGTATGTCAGTGCTATATAAATACATAATAATAATATGGTAGGACATTAGACTATGATTATGAAAGGGATTAGACTGTGAGCTCCTCTGAGGACAGTCAGTGACATGACTGTGTGCTCTGTAATATGCTGCAGAGTATGTCAGTGCTATATAAATACATAATAATAATATGGTAGGACATTAGACTATGATTATGAAAGGGATTAGATTGTGAGCTCCTCTGAGGACAGTCAGTGACATGACTATGTACTCTGTAATATCGTAGAAAGTGAAGTCCGCACGATGTCGGTAGAATCAATATGGCTTTATTCAATCGTTACACATAACAAGCTAAAAGCCAGCACCACATGCTGACATGTTTCGGGCGTTACACGCCCTTAATCATAGCATAGGCGCACATGAGAAAGGGTGACTCCTATATAGAGTAAGGTTACACCCGATATCACATGTTCAATAGACCCCACCCACAAAGAAAGGTGCATATAAAACAGTGGGGGGAGAAAAGGACACACAGAAATTCCCCACACTGAAATAATCTATTACATAAAAGCATTGTAAAAGGCATAAAAATGTAAATGCATGCGATTAGGCACCATATAACATTAGGCAGCATGAATTAAATCCTCTTCATAAATTTCAAGAGATTCAAGATATGAACTTATATAATCATGTGTGAATAAAAGACAAGGGTGATCATTTGATCCACTCTAAGTGGCAACCTCCCTCCGGCTGAAAAGCAGGCCCTCTCCTCCCTTAAAGACAATATACGCATTGTTATCAGGAATGCGGATAAGGGAGGAGCAGTGGTCGTCCTGGATACAGAGGTTTATCGTATGGAGGCACTGAGGCAGCTCCGGGATCTGGCCACCTATTCTCCTTTGAGATGTGACCCTACGGCGGAGTACAGCAGACAGCTGCTTTCGCTCTTGTCTTTGGGCGAAAGTTTGGGAGTAATCTCCAAGCGACTAGCAGAGTATCTCGCCGTTTCTTCGCCTGTTGTTCCGGTGTTTCATCACCTGCCCAAGATTCACAAACAGGGGTTTCCCCCAGAGGGCAGGCCAATTGTGGCTGGGATTGGCTCTCTGGGGGAACGCCTGGGCAATTGGGTAGATGAACACCTACAACCCCTAGTGCGACGTCTTCCCGGCTACATACGAGACACTAAGCATGTGCTTAGTAGTCTACTGCACTTTCAATGGCATGACCACTACAGTTGGATAGCCATTGATGTTAAGTCACTATACTCTTGCATTCCCCATGCTCTCGCTCTGGACGCATTAGATTATCATATGGCGAGATACTCTGCTTTCTCCGCGGACCTCCAGTTCTTCGTCGGGCGCGCCGTCCAATATCTGCTTACCCACAATTATTTTCTTTTCGAATCTGATTTTTATGTACAACGCTGTGGAGCTTCAATGGGAGCAAAATTTTCTCCCTCACTGGCCAATTTATATATGGGCTGGTGGGAGGAGCTCCACATGTTTAGTGACTCCAATATTTATTCGAGTCACATTGTGTGGTATGGCAGATATATAGACGACCTGCTGGTCGTCTGGGACGGCACGCACGACGAGGCACTGCAATTTGTGGAGTTTCTTAATGGGAATTCTCTGAATCTGGTGTTCACTTCCCAGTGGACCTCCTCTGAGGTCAACTATCTTGACCTCACACTGAGGGGGGACCCCTCTTCTGCCTCTGTGGTTTCAGGCACATACCGCAAGCCGTGTAGTGGCAACTCCACCCTGAGGGCCAACAGCTGCCATCCGCCCCATACCATCCGTGCTGTTCCCGTGGGTGAGTCGATCCGGGCACGCCGTAACTGTTCTGATGGCTCGGCCCTCGGCGTGGAGCTGGACACTGTGGGTTCTCGTCTTGGGGAGCGTGGCTACCCCAGGTGGATGATAGAGAGGGGTAGGAGGCGGGCCTTGATGAGAACCAGGGAGGAATTATTGACTCCTGGCTCCCGCCGAACGCAGTCACGATCCAACAAAGACATGACTTTTGTGACTACCTATAGCCAGGAATATAAACAAATCACGCAGATTGTGAGGAAATCTCTTCCTGTGCTGCAGGCGGACAAAACGCTTAATCAGATCATCAAGCAAGGAGTTAGATTTGCTAGTAGAAGGGCTCCCACACTTGGGAGCATCCTGTCACCTAGCCTTCTCCCTTCCAGCACACAACGACCGTGTTGGCTGACCACCCCTGGCTCATATAGATGCAATTTCTCCACGTGCCACTATTGTAGTGTCCACAAACCCACCCGTTCTATCGTTTCTTTTTCCAATGGTAAAACCTTTCCCATCAAACAATACATGAATTGTGACACGAGGTATACAATTTACCTTATCTCGTGTTCCTTATGCCACACCCAATATGTGGGGTGCACTACCAGGCACCTCAGACAACGTATAGCTGAACACTACAGGGGGGCTGGCTGGTTGACCCTAGAGGTGTCCAATGTAGCAAAGCACTTTAGATCAGTTCATTCAGGTGACATGTCCTCTTTCTCATTTCAGGGTATTGAGCGTGTCCTAAGGCCTGTGAGAGGGGGGGACGTTTACAAACGTCTCCTTACCAGGGAGGCCTACTGGATCTTCCAATTAGGGACACGCTCACCGAGAGGACTTAATGCAAGATGGGACCTCAACACAGTCACTTAGAGTGGATCAAATGATCACCCTTGTCTTTTGTTCACACATGATTATATAAGTTCATATCTTGAATCTCTTGAAATTTATGAAGAGGATTTAATTCATGCTGCCTAATGTTATATGGTGCCTAATCGCATGCATTTACATTTTTATGCCTTTTACAATGCTTTTATGTAATAGATTATTTCAGTGTGGGGAATTTCTGTGTGTCCTTTTCTCCCCCCACTGTTTTATATGCACCTTTCTTTGTGGGTGGGGTCTATTGAACATGTGATATCGGGTGTAACCTTACTCTATATAGGAGTCACCCTTTCTCATGTGCGCCTATGCTATGATTAAGGGCGTGTAACGCCCGAAACATGTCAGCATGTGGTGCTGGCTTTTAGCTTGTTATGTGTAACGATTGAATAAAGCCATATTGATTCTACCGACATCGTGCGGACTTCACTTTCTACGGTCTTGGATCTGAGGTCTTGGCAGCCTGCTTTCCTGCACTGTCGGTGAACGGAGGTGTGAGCGGAGTTCCACATTTACAGTGTACTCTGTAATATGCTGCAGAGTATGTCAGTGCTATATAAATACATAATAATAATATGGTAGGACATTAGACTATGACTATGAAAGGGATTAGATTGTGAGCTCCTCTGAGGACAGTCAGTGGCCGCCATTACTGTGCCATGCTCGGTCTTGTTTGACCTGCCAGGTAAAATAGCGCTTCAGTATTGTTCAGGGAACCTTAATGCTGGATACACACGGTGCATTCCCGCACTCGATGCGCAGCTCGATTCGTGTCGACTTGATTAATTCCGTAATGTCCGATTTGTGTTTCGATGGATCGTTAGGTCGATTTGGCATACTTTACATGTGAATCGACCTAACAATCATCGAAATGCGCTTGGAAATATTTGGAAATAATCGAGCGGCCGGAAATCGAGCGGCGCATCGAGTGCGGGAACGCACCGTGTGTATCCAGCATAAGAAATACTCACATTTCCGAGTACTGCCAAAGACTAGCCTGTCCGTAAGCCCAGAATCATGCGCATATCTTAGTAAGTACTCAGGGGTGTGAGTTCTTGGAGATGTATCTGTAGATGAAGCTGTTGTGTAGCAACTAAAAATAATAATGATGATGATGACAATAGATTGTTTAGCTTGCTGGGCAATTTGTATCTGTGGGTGTTCCAAGCCCTCCCCCATAGAGCAATATTAATCCATACCATGCACTGAGGAGGATCAGCCAGTCTGTATTCATGTTGGATTATGGAGGCTCTGTAATATTAACAAGATGACACATCATTGCATTCCAGCGGTTCTGGAGGTGTGGCTAGCTTACAGGGACAAAAAAAGAGTGATTTGCATATTCAGCAGTGATGCATTGTGGGAGACATCATATGCTCACTCCACTCTGAATAATCCAAATACCTTCTGTTTAAATAAGGCAGATTTGTGTTTTGCTTAACATTGAGCCCATTTTGGTCCTTTTTATGCCCCTTACACACTGCTAGGAGTTTTGTTTCACCATGAGCTTTATAGGCAATCTGCAACTCTTAGGACTGGTGCTCACCAGAGCGGTTTTGAAGCGTTTTTTAAAATGCTTGCAGGGGGAAAACCGCTTGGCTAATGAAAGTGAATGGTCTGGTGCACACCAGAGCGGCTCATTTTTTCCACAAACGCAAACTCGGGGGTTGCAGTATTTTTGAGATTTCTGCCTCAATGTTAAAGTGGTATTGTCACCATAAAATTCTAATTTCAACAGCAACTGGTCTGAGTGTATTAAGTGATAAAGATGCTAATCCTGCATTCAAAACTTGCAAAACTTTTTCTGCTGTTAGGGTTTGTAGTTGTCACATACTTTAGGAGCACTGGCCCTAGTGCCAAACAGTGCCAAAGAGTTGAATGCTGAGAGTTCTTTTTATCTATAATATATTCCTCCTCTTCTATTTATTTCCCTGCCTAGCTGCTTATCAGAAACGCCCTCTGATTACTTGTGTTTACAAGCCAGGCTGAGGTGACTCAGTGATTGGATGTGTAAATAAAAAAAAGACAGTGTAGTTCCTAGTATACACCTCAGTGGGAGTGTCTGAAGACGCTGGGAGGAGGGCAGCTAATGAATACACAATGAACAAGAGAAGGGAGGGGGGGGGGAGTCAGGGAGGATATGATGTCAGCATTAGCTTCGCAAGATGGCCACTGCCTAAAATAGGATTTTCTGCTTTTCCTTTATAAAATTCACAGGCATCCTTATGTGGATAGCACAATACATCTGTTATGTAAGTAGAAGTAGTATTTATCTACTTATATATGTGTTTTTTATTTCTAGGTTAGCATGGATGTCGCTTGCTCTTTAAAGTATAGGAAAGTGGAAACCCGCTCTGAAAAACGCTACATCGGAGCGGTTTTCCAGGTGTTTTCGTTACAGAAGCTGTTCAGTACCAGCTTTTACTGTAACAATATTTGTAATCTGCTACACAAAAACGCTCCAAAAAACGCTAGGCATGTTTAGAAAAGGTCTCTAAACATGCCTAGAATCGCTCTGAAATCTGCTTCAAAATCCTCTAGCGTTTTGCAGATCTGCTAGAGGTTTTTGGTGCACTGGGCCTTAGTAAAGGAGATCCCACAAACAGTGGCTGCAGTTAGTCTATTCACCACAAGATGGCGATCACACACATAGGAAATGATGTAAGACAGGAAGAAGAGAAGTTGCAGGAAGTGGAGAGGACACGTTGTTGGAAGAGGTAATTGTGTGATTCTTGTTATATACTAGCACATATATGGCTGCTGGGCATTGTACAGGATGTATTGCAGTGGGGAGATCAGTGCAGACATGGGCAAGTATGAGGATAGTAATAGTATGAATGAGCATAGAGATTGTATGCAGCAATAACTGTATATAGGAGTGATGGGGAAGAGAGCATTAGTGTTAGATGGAATGTGAGCAGTCACACAGGGCTTTTCTCCTGTCTGACTCACAGTGCTTGGGAGCTGCAGCCACAGAAGGCACAGTCAGTAGCACCTCCTCCCCTCCTGGGCATTAAGCTGCATAATAAATGTATCACTAAACAGATGCTGGCTCCAGCCAGGATGTGCTCCCCGCTCTGCACCCAGCTCTCTTACATACGGTGACTAGACCTCCTGCTTTAGCAGAGACACGTCCTGGATTTGGGGTTCCCTGTCCCAGGCTGCATGGGGTCCCGGGAAATGTCCCACTTTTGGCTGCAGGATGTCCCGGCCGCAGTTCTCCGGCCACCATCCAATCGGCTGTGCTGTGGAAAGTAGGATTGACCACCTGGCATCAACCTTGCCTCCCCAGCGTACTTCCACCTCAACCCTGCTCTCCCTCCAATCGGCACGGCCGCCCACCACATCAGCCCGGCCCTCCCTCCAATCAGTGCGCCCAACCCAGGGTTGCCACCTCATCCCTTTAAATACCAACACATATGAATTATACATGCCTTGTGGCTAGTTAGATGCAGTTTAGGCACTGATTATATGTGAGTAGCCCCAGAACCTGTATAACTTAGATGTGCTGGTATTTAAAGAGATGAGGTGGCAACTAGAGATGGCCCGAACCGCCGATTTTAGGTTTGCGAACTTCAACGAACCGCAATAGACTTCAATGGGGATGCGAACTTTGAAAACTAGAAACATTTATGCTAGCCATAAAAGTGATAGAAAAGATGTTTCAAGGGGTCTAACACCTGGAGGGGGGCGTGGCGGAGTGGGATACACGCCAAAAGTCCCGGGGGGAAATCTGTACTTGATGCAAAGCAGCGTTTTAAGGGAAGAAATCACATTGCATGCACTGGTGCGCACCATGGAGAGAGTGCAGGCCGTGGCGGTGTTCAAGCCCATATGGTCGCCGGGCTGTGGTAGCTCAATGATAGAACAACAGTGACTGTCCAGCTGATCAAATTTGGTCTGTCCACAATGAAGCAATGACCTTATTATCTTTGGAGGTAAGTCCATAAAAGGTAGATAAATGCAGTGAGGTGCGTTCACTGACCACAACAGCTAGGTATATGCTGTGACAAGGTGGTTTCACTGAACACAAAAGGTAGGTATATGCAGTGATACGGTGGGTTCCCTGAACACAAAAGGTAGGTATATGCAGTGATGAGGTGGGTTCACTCAACACAAAAGATAGGTATATGCATTGATGAGGTGGGTTCACTCAACACAAAAGGTAGGTATATGCTGTGATGAGGAGGGTTCACTCAACACAACAGCTAGGTATATGCTGTGATGAGGTGGGTTCACTCAACACAAAAGGTATGTATATGCAGTGATGAGGTGGGTTCACTCAACACAAAAGGTAGGTATATGCAGTGATGAGGTGGGTTCACTCAACACAAAAGGTAGGTATATGTAGTGATGAGGTGGGTTCACTCAACACAAAAGGTAGGTATATGTAGTGATGAGGTGGGTTCACTCAACACAAAATGTAGGTATATGCAGTGATGAGGTGGGATCACTCAACACAAAAGGTAGGTAAATGCAGTGAGGTAGGTTCACTCAACACAAAAGGTAGGTATATGCATTGATGAGGTGGGTTCACTCAACACAACAGCTAGGTATATGCTGTGATGAGGTGGGTTCACTCAACACAAAAGGTAGGTATATGCAGTGATGAGGTGGGTTCACTCAACACAAAAGGTAGGTAAACGCAGTGAGGTAGGTTCACTCAACACAAAAGGTAGGTATATGCAGTGATGAGGTGGGTTCACTCAACACAAATGGTAGGTAAATGCAGTGAGGTTGGTTCACTCAACACAAAAGGTAGGTATATGCAGTGATGACGTGGGTTCACTCAACACAAAAGGTAGGTATGTGCAGTGATGAGGTGGGTTCACTCAACACAAAAGGTAGGTAAATGCAGTTAGGTGGGTTCACTCAACACAAACGGTAGGTATATGCAGTGATGAGGTGGTTCACTGAACACAAAAGGTAGGTATATGCAGTGATGAGGTGGGTTCACGCAACACAAAAGGTAGGTATATGCAGTGATGAGGTGGGTTAACTGAACACAACAGGTAGGTATATGCAGTGATGAGGTGGGTTCACCCAACACAAAAGGTAGGTATATGCAGTGATGAGGTGGGTTCACTGAATACAAAAGGTAGGTATATGCAGTGATGAGGTGTGTTCACTCAGCACAAAAGGTAGGTATATGCAGTGATGAGGTGGCTTCACTCAACACAAAAGGTAGGTAAATGCAGTCAGGTGGGTTCACTGAACACAAAAGGTAGGTATATGCAGTGATGAGGTGGGTTCACTGAACGCAAAAGGTAGGTATATGCCGTGATGAGGTGGGTTTACTCAACACAAAAGGTAGGTAAATGCAGTGAGGTGGGTTCACTCAACACAAAAGGTAGGTATATGCAGTGATGAGGTGGTTTCACTCAACACAAAAGGTAGGTAAATGCAGTGAGGTGGGTTCACTCAATACAAAAGGTAGGTATATGCAGTGATGAGGTGGGTTCACTCAACACAAAAGGTAGGTATATGCAGTGATGAGGTGGGTTCACTCAACACAAAAGGTAGGTATATGCAGTGATGAGGTGGGTTCACTGAACACAAAAGGTAGGTATATGCAGTGATGAGGTGGGTTCACTGAACACAAAAGGTAGGTATATGCAGTGATGAGGTGGGTTCACTCAACACAAAAGGCAGGTATATGCAGTGATGAGGTGGGTTCACTCAACACAAAATGTAGGTATATGCAGTGATGAGGTGGGTTCACTCAACTCAAAAGGTAGGTATATGCAGTGATGCGGTGGGTTTACTCAACACAAATGGTAGGTATATGCAGTGATGAGGTGGGTTCACTGAACACAAAAGGTAGGTATATGCAGTGATGAGGTGGGTTCACTGAACACAAAAGGTAGGTACATGCAGTGATGAGATGGGTTCACTGAACACAAAAGGTAGGTATATGCAGTGATGAGGTGGGTTCACTCAACACAAAAGGTAGGTAAATGCAGTGAGGTGGGTTCACTCAACACAAAAGGTAGGTATATGCAGTGATAAGGTGGGTTCACTCAACACAAAAGGTAGGTATATGCAGTGATGAGGTGGGTTCACTGAACACAAAAGGCAGGAATATGCAGTGATGAGGTGGGTTCACTCACTCAACACAAAAGGTAGGTAAATGCAGTGATGAGGTGGGTTCACTGAACACAAAAGGCAGGTATATGCAGTGATGAGGTGGGTTCACTCAACACAAAAGGCAGGTATATGCAGTGATGAGGTGGGTTCACTGAACACTACAGGTAGGTATATGCAGTGATGAGGTGGGTTCACTGAACACAAAAGGTAGGTATATGCAGTGATGAGGTGGGTTCACTGAACACAAAAGGTAGGTATATGCAGTGATGAGGTGGGTTCACTAAACACAACAGGTACTAGGTATATGTAGTACTGGGTATTACAATGTGCAGCTCCCTGTCACACACACAGGTAGTCACTGAATGTGCTGGGCCTGGTAGTGGCACACACACAGTATGAATTAGCAAGGCTGTCTATGCAACACAAGTGTCAGTGAGTGACACACAGGAAAAAAATAGATCACAAGAACAAGATTACATCTCAAAAGAGCTGTTGTGGGGTGCTATTTTAGCAATAAGAATCAGCCAGGAGCAAGCTAACAATCCTATAACAGCCTAACTAATCTTTCCCTATGAGAGTCTGCCAGCAACTGTCCCTTCTCTCACTATTGCAGGCACACAAGTGAGTGTAATGGCCGGCGGAGCCTGCCTTATATAAGGGGGGAGTGGCTCCAGGAGAGAGTGTAGCCTGATTGGCTACAATGTGCCTGCTGACTGTGATGTAGAGGGTCAAAGTTGATCCTAATGGTGCACTATGGGGGCGAATCGAACTTCCGCAAAAGTTCACCTTAGCTTGCGAACGCGAACCACCGAAAGTTCACATGCGAACCGTTCCGGCCATCTCTAGTGGCAACCCTAGCCCAACCCCGCCCAGCCTAACTGCACGGATCCCTGGGACGGAGGTGGGGTTTTTGATTAGCCAATCCATACAGGAGAGCCCTTACTGATGTGTACTGCATCCGCTCGCTGGTAAGAGTGGCAAATAAGCTTCACAGCAGCCCGTGTCACCAGCACTGTCCCTCGGTGCCCCCTTCCCCACATGTGTCCCTCTCTCCCCAGCACTGTCCCTCAACATGTGTCCCTTTCCTCCTCCTCCTCTCCCACTCCCCAGCACCAACTCGTGTACCCCCCCCCTCCCCCACCACAGTGTGTGTGTCCTTCCCTACCCCAGCACTGTCCCTCAATGTGTATGTGTCTTCTTCTCTCCAGTGTGTGACCCCCCCCCCCTTCCAGCATTGTCCCTCAGTGTGTGTTCCCCTGCTATCCCTCTCGCACCCCCACCATGAACCCCCTTGTGTGTGTGATTGCCACTTTCCTTCCCTCCTTGTCAGTGTAACCCTCCTCCCCAGCTAGTTTCACCCTCCTCTCTACCTACAGTCTCCTTCCTCCCCTTCCAGTCAGTGTTGCCCTCCTCCCCACCTACTGTCACCCTCCTCCCCTTTCAGTCAGTGTCACCCTCCTCCCCTCCATTCAATGTATTCCAAGTGTGGGTTAGAAATGTCGCGAACCCACGAAACTTTGTTTGCGAACCATGAACGCGAATTTGTGGAAAAGTTTGCAAACATCGTGAACCTCCATAGACTTCAATGGACAGGCGAACTTGAAAAACTACAAACACTGTTTCTGGCCACAAAAGTGATGGAAAAGATGTTTCAAGGGGTCTAACACCTGGAGGGGGACATGGCGGAGTGGGATACACACCAAAAGTCCCAGGGAATCTGGATTTGACGCACAGCAGCGTTATAATCCCTAAAAGGCAGAAATCACATTGCATTGCTAAATTGGAGGCCTAAAGTACTTGAATACATCTTGTGTGTGTATACATGGATCAGCAGGTAGTGTAAGTAGTATACTGCTTCACACTGACAGACCAAACTCACTGTGTAACGCACCGCAAGCAGCTGTTTGTGTAGTGAATGGCCATGCTGGACTGGTGCACATGATGGCGAGAGTGCAGGCGATGGCGGTTTTCAAGCCCATATGGTCGGGCTGAGGTAGCTCAATGCCAGAACACAACAGTGACTGTCCAGCTGATCGAATTTGGTCTGTCCACAATCAAGCAATGACCTTATTATCTTGGGGGTACCCCCCCCCCCCCCCAACACACTCATATAGGTCATTGCTTCATTATGATATGCAAGCCCCTTCACCGCTGCAAGGTAATGATCATGAAGGGGAATTGACACTTGTACATGCCTTTTGTTGTTGCAGCCGTAGTGCAGCCAGAAAAATTAGGCAGGCATGTGCATGCACCATGTATTGGGCAGGCGTGTATTGGGGGGGATGAAGGGAAAGGTATGCACTGACTGCTGCTATAATACAATTGTGCAGTCACACAGGTGCAGTGAGAAAGTATGCACTGACTGTTGGTGGTATAATGTAATGTGCAGTTACACAGGTGCAGTGAGAAGGTATATGCACTGACTGCTGATGGTATAATGACACGTGCAGTTACACAGGTGCAGTGAGAAGGTATATGCACTGACTGCTGATATAATACAATGTGCAGTAACACAGGTGCAGTGAAAAGGTATATGCACTGAATGTGCTGGGCCTGGCACAGTATAGCAATTAGCAAGGGCTAGCTGCGACAGACAGGGCTGTATAGTGCAATGCAAGTGTCAATGGCACACAGAAAAAAAAAATCATCAGAGGAACATTAGCTCTCAAAAGAGCTTTTTTGGTGGTGCTTTTAGCAACAAATATCGGCAAAGAGCAAGCTAACAAGACCTAACTAAGCTTTCCTTATCGCTGTTGCAGCAACCTCTCCCTTTTCTCACTACAGGCAGCACACAGAGCGAGAACATGGCCGACACAGCTGCCTTTTATATGGGGGGGAGGGGGCTCCAGGAGGGAGTGCTGCCATGTGTCTGCAGACTGTGATATATAGAGGGTCAAAGTTTAGCCCAATGATGTAGTATAGGGGATGGGTCGAACTCGCTAAAAGTTTGCGACCCGATGCGAACGCAAATCCGCAATGTTCACGCAAAATATTTGCGACATCTCTAGTGTGGGTGGTAAATTTACTGAATTTCAACGTGTGTGGGGGGTAATGTTTGCCAATTTGCTGCACTTCATGCTTCCGGAAGTAATGCTTGCCATATGTTGTGGGAATAGTTTGCTGCATTTCATTTGACGGAGGTAACGGTTGTTGCATATTGTGTGTCGGAGGTAATGGTTTTTGCATTTTTGATGTATCGAAGGTCAAGGTTCTTGTATTTCATGTGTCGGGAAAATGATTATTGCATATCATGTGTCAGAGTAAATGGTTGTTGCATTTCATGTGCTGGAGGTAACTGTTACTGGGTTACTTGATGATCATAGTCGGCTACATTTGCTACTTTGTGGTTGTTGTTGCAGCATTTGGCATTTTGGGAGCTCAGTATTACTAAATGATATGCTAATAAATAGCATCACGCAGCTTCTGCAGCTTTATCATCTGCACATCAATGATGCAAATCTCCCGTTTCATCACATTATGGCGGATACGCTTCTTTCTTATGTGTTTGGGGAACGTTGTCTAATTACCCCAGAGACACTTAGTGCTATACTGATCTGCAGCTGTTATATGCACTACTTTTACTGCCTGATGAAACAGGGTCACACCTGTGAAACGCGTTGCACAATAACTGGGAGTGTGTAAATAAAATTTTCTTTTTTTCACAATTTAAGCTTTATTGAACGAAAAGCAATTTGTTAATACAGTAAACAGTAGACCAATAATGGTCAAAGTCAGATAATTGCAGATATATAAATGAGATACGTCAAGATTGCAGATTCGCAAAATAACATGTCTTATACATTTTGCCAATAGTAAGCATATTATCATTGATGAGATATAGGTGATACAGTTTGATGGGGCTGAGTGCAACTGTATACACATGTGTCATTGAGAGGTAAGAGAAAGGTGAAAGTAGGGAATCAAGAGAGAGAAGTCATTTTTGGGACAAGGTATATGCAGTCTAGGTTCAAGGCCTCATAATATTTTTATATTCCTCTGTACATTGATAGTCAAACCACACCATCCAGGTGAAAGAGTGTTTTTCACTTTGATCATTTGCTATATGAATTAAGTTTTCCATTTTTTCAATGGAATCAACCCGCTTAATCCAATCTTTGTTTGAGGGAGGAGAGGCTGATTTCCAATAGACGGGTATCAAGGCTCTGGCTGCATTAATCATATGAATTTGTAAGGATCGTTTGTATGATTTGGTAGATTCTTTTGTGTTATGAAGTAGTAAGCTATCTGGGGAAAAAATAATCTGAGCACAAGAAACCTTTTCCATAATTTGATGGACCTGTTTCCAATAGGGTTTTATGGAGGGACATGACCAAAAATATGTAAGAGTGTACCTTGATGTAAGCCACATCTCCAACAGTGATCTGGGGTGGAAGGGTATATTCTATGTAGTACAATTGGGGTTCTGTACCAGCGAGAGATGATTTTATACTCTAGTTCTTGTGTGTTCACACATAAAGAGCCTTTGTGGTTTAGTGTGAGAATTTTTTGCCATTGATCAGTATGTAGTGTCATTCCCAGGTCAGTTTCCCATTGTTCCTGGTATTTGGGTTTGTTTTGATCAGAAGCGGTTAATAATAACTGGTAAAGCAACGAGACCAAGTGTCTAGGTGTATCCTTCGTCAGAATCATGTTTTCAAATGGAGTAAGGGGTTTTACCCAGTTGAATTTATGTTTTAGAGAGTTTAGGTAGTGTCTGATTTGGAAATATTGCCATTGAGTGAGAACAGCATCATCCCTTCGGGAAGAGATCTCTGAGTAGGTTTTCACCGAAGCATTGAGAATAAAGTCATTTATTCTGGGAGTCTCATTATCTGGCCAGTTTTGAAGAAATGGGATATCATAAGCTGGCAAAAAGGCCAGGTTGCTTGAGAGCGGAGTTAATTTGCCAGGGAGGGATGATAGTCCCAGGGATGGCACCGTTCTCCTCATTGTTTTAACAGTAGTTGAGATTAGTGGGTTAGACCAAGATTTTTGTTGAGCTGGTGAAATGTCGGTCCAGCCCATCGTTTGAGCCTTGATACCCGTGATTTCCTGTTCAATCAATACCCATTGTTTTGGTGTCTTAGAATTTGACCATTCAATTGATCTGCATAATTGGGAGGCAACATGGTAAGTGTGTAGGTCTGGAAGGGCTACTCCACCATTTTCTTTTGGCAAGATGAGTGTTGCTCGTTTGATTCTTGGGGGTTTGCCCCCCCCAGATAAATTTGTTTACATGTTTTTGAATGTCTCTTAGATAAGAGGGTGGCAAGGATATGGGGAGGCATTGGCTAACATATAAGAATCTGGGGAGCAGGTTCATTTTGACTGACGCCATGCGACCAAACCAGGAAAGACTTTTCTTTTGACCCCAATTCAGTAAGTCGGCCTTCAACGCAGTTCCTAGAGTTTCATAGTTTTTTTTAAATAAGTCCTTAAAACAGGATGTTAAGTTAATACCTAGATAGCGTAAGTGTTCTGAGGTCCAAGAGAATGTAAAGGAAGTTTTACAAGTTTCTATTACCTTTGAGTCAATAGATATATTTAAAGCTTGTGATTTGCGGAAGTTTATTTTTAGATTAGAAATATTGCCATATTCCTCGAAAGCTTTGATCAGATTGGGGAGTGATGTTATGGGGTCTCTTAGATAGAAGAGAAGGTCGTCTGCGAAGGCGGCTACCACATTGTATGATGAACCTATTTTGATGCCTTTAATTGCCTGATTTGTTCTTATGGCGTTTAGAAATGGTTCTAGCGTAAGTATGTATATAAGTGGGGAGAGGGGGCATCCCTGTCTTGTTCCATTTTTAATTGTAAGGGTTTTAGATAAGCAACCGTTTGCCTTTACCTGTGCGGAGGGGTTAGAGTAAAGTATGTCAATCAGTTGTAGCATAAAAGGTCCCAAACCGATGTTCGACAGGGTGGCACGCATATAGTCCCATGCCACCCTGTCGAAAGCTTTTTCCGCATCCGTGGAGAGGACAAACGCTTTGATGTTATGTTTTTTGGTGTATGCCATTACTCCAATTGTCCTCATGACGTTATCTTTCGCTTCTCTTCCAGGTATAAAACCAGTTTGATCATTTCCAATATGATCAGGAACATAGGGGAGTATTCTATTGGCCAAGATTTTTGCTAGGATTTTAGCATCAAGATTTAATAAAGAAATTGGTCTGTAATTTGAGCAAAGTTGTAGGTTTTTGTCTACCTTAGGTATCACTGTTATGTGGGCAGCTAAAAATTGTGTGGGGAGAGTGAAAGATGGGGAAACTGCGTTGAAGGCCGAAACAAATGCCGGGGCCAGGGTATGTTTGAATAATTTATAGTATTGAGATGTAAAACCATCAGGTCCTGGTGCTTTGCCAGTTTTTAAAGCTTTTACTGCCATTAAGAATTCATCAGTGGTCAGGGGAGATTCCATCTCCTTTTTCTCATCATTTGTCATAGAAAGAGACTTACTATGTTTTTGGAAAAATTCTGAGATCTTAGTCTGTCTAGTAGAGGTCAAATCCTGGGACTGGGAAGAGGTATTTAGGTTGTATAAGGAGTGATAGTAATTTCTAAATTCTTCTACAATCTCCTCAGATTTCACTATTTTCCTATGTTTGCTGTCTACAATGGAAGGAATGTGTCTGCAGATTGATTGTTTTTTGAGTGCTCTAGCTAGGTATTTTCCGCTTTTGTTGCCGAGTTCATAAAAGATTTTTTTTCCAGCTAGGATTTTACGTTTGGCATCTGTAAATAATGAGTGTAGTTTCGTTCTTGCCAAAGACAGTTCCTCCATTGTTTGGACAGCAGCAATCTGTTTATGTATTTTCTCTAGTTTAGCAATGTCCGCTAATAAAGCAGCTCTTCCCCCCTCTCTCTCTTTTTTAAGCTTAGCTCCCATTTTGATGAGCTTTCCCCTGACCACTGGTTTGTGAGCTTCCCAGATTGTTATGCCTGAAACATCAGGAGTGTTGTTTAGCTCAAAATATGATTGTAGTGAGTGTGAGATGGTCTGCACTCTAGCTTTGTCGGCTAACAAGTTAGGGTTGAGTCTCCAGCACCATGTCTTTGAGGTCTGTTCAGATAGTGTCAGTGTCAGGAATATTGGTGCGTGGTCAGAAATGGATATGTTTCCAATTTTAGAATCTGATATTAACGAAAGGTCACGCTGGCTCACAAAAAAGTAGTCAATCCTAGAGTATTTATTGTGGAGACAAGAGAAGTAGGTATAATCCTTATCTTTAGGGTGGAAGATGCGCCATGAGTCCAGTAGAGATAGACGTTGTAAGTTTGTTTTTATGTGTCTAAGGGCCCTGTAGGAAAGCATTGAAGAACCATTGGAACAGTCTACTGGGGATGTAGGGGTACATTAAAATCTCCACCCATAATAAGAATGCCTTGGGTAAAGCCTTGTAACTTGTGTATGGTATTGGAGAGAAAGGATGTCTGTTGTTTATTAGGGGCGTATATATTTGCCAGCGTGAACTGTCGTCTGTGTATTCTACCTTTAACAAATATAAAACGTCCCTCAGGATCTTTTTCAACCTCCTCCAGTATGAAGGGTAGATCTTTGTGAACAAAGATAGAGACGCCTTTTGTTTTTGAAGTGGGTGAGGTAGCATGAAATGCCACTGGGAATCTTGAGTCAAATCTGGATGGGATATGATTCGTACGAAGGTGAGTTTCCTGAACATAAGCGATGTGAGATTTCTCTTTGCGAAAAAACTCAAAGATTGTAGACCTTTTTTCAGGTGTGTTAAGGCCATTCACATTTAGAGATGACATATTTATTTGTATGAGGCCTACTGAGGTGTGTGTAGTTGCCTTATTCATTGCATACACGGTATTGGTCAATTCGAATACAGATTCTATGGTACTAGAATACAATCGGTTATGGTTTGTTTCAGCAGTAAGAAAGAGGGAGGGAAAGTCAAAACCGAGAAGGGAGAGAAAAAGATAAAGTGTAAAGAGTATAGTATGACATGTGTGATCAGTTCTTATGTGCTCTGTATCACAGTTCACGATATCAGAACTATCTGTGAAGAGCCCTTCACGTGAGCACAATGAGGCGTGTTGTGCTCACCTACAATGTGGGGCAGATTGGTCAGTGTATATCTAGGTACACTGTGAGAGGGTCGTGGAAGGCGACAGAAAGATCGTGCCCAATAGGAATCACTATAGGAGTTATTTAAAACTCAAGTATGTGAGGCTATTGCCGTGTCCGCCTATACATGGACCAATTTGTCCCCTTAAAGCTAAATACACCTCAATTTGGAGAAAAGTAAAAAGTAAATTTAATGTGGAAGTTATCCACATCATAACATAACACAACTGAGCCATTCAAATAGACTTTGATAATACAGTAGGTATCCTTTTGTCAGATTTTGATAATTCCTTAATTTATGGCCAGTAGGAGGGCAAGGAGGGAAAGGGAAGCACGGGGAAAGGCGTCCCTGGCAACATGACATGCATGTAATAACTTTTAAAGAAGGCCCGCCGCCCAGGGTGGGACCGCAGTAAAGAGAAAAACGGAAAAATTGAAAATAAGGAGAAAAATGATATTCGCGGTCCCACCATGAGCGGCAATTACATTCAGCATTATTTCATTCCCGCGTCCCTTCCCCCCCCCCCCCCCGGTCTAAGGAGGAAAGACAACACTTACCTGTGTAGTTATAGAATCCTAATAAAACAAATGGTATTTACCCTGAGGGGCATAAATGTACTATAAATGACTTTAAATAAAGACACCTTGCATTTCCAGATCTCCCATTCAATCGCTCACATCCCCCCACCCCTCCCACACAAAGTAAAATAACTCTGAGTAGATGAACTCCGACTTCTTTCAGATCCAGAAACATGGCTGTCATGATCGCTGCTGCAGCAGGTATTGCTGGAAGTAGTAGTGCTGCAGCTCAGGCTGTTCTGATCTCTTTCCATGCAAGCTGCATAGCTTTGTCTGCCTTTCCCTGCTGTCAGCTTGTGACTGATTATCATTCACCTGTGTGGGAATCTGCATGTCTGCTCCCATTGGATGACCTCAGTATAAAGATCTGCTTCCTGCAGGGTTTCCTTGGGTTTTCATAGCTTCAGCTTAAGCCAGTCTTGCTGTCGCTTCAGCCCCCGATCGTGTTTCTTGTTCTAAAGATACTTTGCTGGTCTTTGCATCATATATTGGTTCATTGCCAATATATATGCATACCAGCACGTTTATTATTTTCCTTGTATTCGTGTTACGTTGATACATCAGTGTCGCGGATGTATACGTACACGAACTGTTTATATCCTGTGTGCAGTTAGTCAGCTTTCCAGCACGTTTTGGTAGGTTGCGCGTATCGTAATCCCCCGTGCTGAGTTAGTTACCCTGCTCCTGGTTCTGTTTGTGGATTGCGTTCATCTCTGCGGAGAGATAACGAATCCTTCTGAATCCTGTTCTGTTACCGTTTGTGGATTGCGTTCATCTCTGCAAAGAGATAACGAATCCTTCTGAATCCTGTTCTGTTACCGTTTGTGGATTGCGTTCATCTCTGCAAAGAGATAACGAATCCTTCTGAATCCTGTTCTGTTACTGTTTGTGGATTGCGTTCATCTCTGCGAAGAGATAGCGAATCCTTCTGAGTCCTGTTCCCTGTACTGCTCCAGTCTTAGTCAGCGTTCCTGCTTATGTCATATATCGGTTCATTGCCGATATATACATATGTTAGTCAGACGTTACAAATAGTTTCATTGATAGCTGTAATTGTAATACGCTAGGAAAACATACTTACTGTATATGTGTCTGTGTTACGTTCATCTATCTTGATCCTGCTATTTCCTGACTATCCTGTCCTGTCTTTGTGAGGCACGCCATCGCTGCAACGCATTGGCTGCCTCATTCCAGTCTGTCTTGTTTTGGACGCTTGCTGTCACTAAGTAGCGGCTAGCTAGCAAGCGTTCATTCTGTCTACCTGTCCTGATCTCCTCAGTTCTGGTTTATGCGCTCAGCGCTACCTTGCGCTGAGACGTTATCGTGAAAGTATTGTTTTGTGGCTGTCGGATCTGCACCGGCTCTGTGCGCCACAATCTCCTATTGGAGTCAGTCCTCCCCTCCACTACACTAGGGATATTCTGATTCCTTGTGCTAGTGTGTGTACCTCCTCCACGTCAGCTCATGCATTGCATGCTGACTGAGGGGAATACACCACCAAGCCTTACATTATGAAAACCCCATTACCAATCCCCATTGTGGGGGGGATTCCCAGAAAGTATGACACTGTTAGTTATGGTTCCTGTTCCTTTAATAAATTTGAAGAACTTAACTCTGAAACAGAAAATGAGTTTTTCTCTGAATGTGCCAGGTTCCTGGCCAATCCCGATCTCCAAGCGACTCCTGTTTCAACCTGGGCACTCCAGCTAAGTTATCTTTTGTTTAAAGGGGAATTGTTTCAGTGGGCATTTGATGTTCTCAATCATTCCGATTTGAAAGAGAGACCGCTGGAATTTCTAGCGTTTGTGATCCATAACTGGTTGCGCATAGATCCATTGCCTTTTCCTCTAAATGAACTCCTGGTAGCAGGCCAATCAGCTTCTCCTTCAATTGTTTGCAAAAATGATCAGCAAGCAGAGAGGGTTCCTGATAATTTTCCTGCAGCTTTGAATAAATCACCAAAGGCAGCAGGGTCTAAGGCCAAACGCAAACGTTCTAAGAAACGTGACCGATCTGCAGAGTCGTTACCCTTAGCGACTGAGACCTATAATGAGATTCTGCCATTAACAGATAATGAAATGCAATTGTCTTTCAGGGGAGTTAAATGGACTTATGAAACTACTAATGAACTTTCATCCCTGGCTAGGGAAAATAAAGATTTTTGTTTAAAAGAATTATCTGAGTATGATTATGAGGAGATATTACAGAGTATTGAACAAATCAACTTATTTGTGAACCAAGGGAAGTTTGCATACACTACAGTTCAACACTTGCTACAGGTATTGGAGATTCTTAAGAATAAGGAATCTGCCAATCACCTGCTAATTAACCCTATACATGTCCCTGCCACAATCATATCTGCAAACTGTGATCAGCCGGAATGTTTCGCTGTTAAGTATGCATGGGATCCTCCATTCGAGAAGGGAGAGATGGAAGCCCTGGTCTGTGAATGGAAGAATGATTCAAGTTCATTTTGTCAATTTTACAGTGCAAAAAGTGAGCTGGTATTGAATGCATGCATTAAGTCAGCCTATAACCTAATAGAGACTGGTGTGTGTAGGTATGACTGTGTGGCTCCTTTGATTGATGTGTGGGAACTGATTTTGGATGATTTTTATGTGACTCCGAATTCGCAAATTTGGCGTTCTGACCCGCCTGCTTCAGCACCTTTGGCTGATTCAGCAGGTGATTCGGAGCTCTTCTTGTGTGAAATTGAAGTTCCTGCAATTCCACCCTGTACCATGGATAACTCAGTGTTACTTCCCAGTAAAACAGAAGCCACTGATACTTTCTTAACCTTGCCCTGCACAAATTTCTCAGCAGAGAATCCAGAGGTCCTGCTGACTTCTGAGTCCAGCCTAGCCAGTACTCATGAGTCTTTGTTCAGTGAAACAGACACCAGAAAAATCTTGCCTGCCTCTGCAAACACTTCTGCAGAAATTACCTGTGTTAATAAAGTTCAACTCCTGTCTGATCCAGCAGATGCCAATAGATGCACTACATCAGTTTCCGAGTCCCAGCAATCCTGTCTAGAAACCTCAGAACCCCAGCATCTGAATTTCCCAATTTTACAAATGAATGGTGATTCAGATGAGCAAACATTGTGTCTTGATCTTCCTGTTTCTACACCTCGCTCTAGTTTCGTGAATAGCTCAGAGCATCTGCGATGTGAACCTGAAATCGCAGAATTATTACCTTGTCCAGAAAATGTTCCAGTAAATGTGCCCTGTACCATGAATTGTGCAGTAGATCTCTCCTATGAAGCTCAGGTCACAGAATCCTTATGCTGTCCAGCAGGTGCTTCCATGGTTTTGCCCTGCAATATGGACTGTTCAGTGATCCTGTCCAGTGAAGCTGGGGTCGCAGAGTCCTATGCTTCACCCAGTACTTTGGATACTTCAAACCCTCTAGCAGAAGACTCTGAGGCACTGCTTACCTCAGTGGGTGTTGCAGCAATATTCACTTGTTTAGCAGCTGTTTTGGAATTACAGTCTGCTCTAATAATACTTGATGAATCTCTGCCCAGTGAAGCAGAAGCCATTGAAATATTGTCCTCGTCAGCAAGTGTGTTAGATACCTTGCCCTGTACACAGTCTGATTTAACCAATGTTGTTGAGTCCCTCTCCAGTGTTGTAACAGCCGAGGAACTCCTGCCCTGTCCTCTGAATGTTTCAGAAGTCTTGCCCTGTAACATGGATAATTCTGATTCTCTGGTCAAAATAATAGAAATCTCAGAAATTCAGTCCGGTCTGATGAGTGTTCCTGAAACCCAGCCCTGTATCCTGAAAGATTCTGGTTCTCTGGCCGCTGTGGCAGAGGTTCCAGAGTCCCCTTCCTGTCCAGGGAATCCCTCAGTTTTGCCTGGTCCAGTGGGGGCTGCTGCAATACTGATTTGTTCTGCAGCCCCTCATGAGCTCCAATCCAGTGTATTAGATGAGTCTCTGTCCAGTCCAGAGGTAGTTGTGGAGTCCCGATCTGGTTCAGTGCATACATCAGAAGATTTGTCCTGTCTTGTTAGTGCCCCTGAACCTGAACCTGATTTGTTACTGACTTTGCTGGAATCAGCGACATCTAAGTCTGATCCTGCATTCTTGTGTGAAAGTCCAGTAGTTGCGAAGTCTAGTCATGATGATTTTTTTTTGGCCAGTCCTGGTTTTGGTCCTGTCTTGGCTGACCCTGAGGCTCACAGTTCCTTGGCATGCCCAGAGGTTTCTCTTGTGCCAGTGTGCCCAGATGTTCTTTGTGTGCCAGAATGCCCAAGTGTGTCTAAGGTGTTAGCGTGCTCTGATGCTTCCTTAGTGGGAACATGTTCTGATGTTGCCAGTCTGCCTGCATGCCCAGAGATGGTTCTGGTCTCTGAAAGCCCTGATCTTGATGTTTGTCCCTGTGGCCCTGACTCGGGAATTGCCCTAGGTTCCATAGGGGTTCTTGATAGTTCTCCATGTGAGCCTAAGGGGTGTTCTGACCTATGGGGGTCTCTTTGGAGCTTCGAAGTGTTCTGGGAGATCTCTGAGGAAACTTGTCCTGGTGCCTTGGACTGGTTCAACAGTGGGTTTTGTGTTGGTAAAGACAGTTCCGGTGGGCATTGCAAAGGCTTTGGCGTTTTTGAACGGTTCCTGGAAGGCGGTGGGTATCGCTCAGGGAGTTTCGGAGGGCTTTCTTCTGGAAATCATGGTTCTGATGGGTGTCACACTGGGGCTTGTAGTACTGATGGGTATGGTTCTGTAGGTTCTGGTTCTGATGGGTCCAGTCTTGTGGGGACTGATTCTGGAATTTGCTCTTGCCGGGCTGTCCCGGTCATTATGAATTATCAGTCAGACTGTTTTGTTGGGAATTTCAGTTTTGAAAAGCGTCTGGAATCCGCTTTTAAAGGGGGAGGTACTGTCATGATCGCTGCTGCAGCAGGTATTGCTGGAAGTAGTAGTGCTGCAGCTCAGGCAGTTCTGATCTCTTTCCATGCAAGCTGCATAGCTTTGTCTGCCTTTCCCTGCTGTCAGCTTGTGACTGATTATCATTCACCTGTGTGGGAATCTGCATGTCTGCTCCCATTGGATGACCTCAGTATAAAGATCTGCTTCCTGCAGGGTTTCCTCGGGTTTTCATAGCTTCAGTTTAAGCCTGTCTTGCTGTTGCTTCAGCCCTCGATCGTGTTTCTTGTTCTAAAGATACTTTGCTGGTCTTTGCATCATATATTGGTTCATTGACAATATATATGCATACCAGCACGTTTATTATTTTCCTTGTATTCGTGTTACGTTGATACATCAGTGTCGCGGATGTATACGTACAAGAACTGTTTATATCCTGTGTGCAGTTAGTCAGCTTTCCAGCACGTTTTGGTAGGTTGCGCGTATCGTAATCCCCCGTGCTGAGTTAGTTACCCTGCTCCTGGTTCTGTTTGTGGATTGCGTTCATCTCTGCGGAGAGATAACGAATCCTTCTGAATCCTGTTCTGTTACCGTTTGTGGATTGCGTTCATCTCTGCAAAGAGATAACGAATCCTTCTGAATCCTGTTCTGTTACTGTTTGTGGATTGCGTTCATCTCTGCGAAGAGATAGCGAATCCTTCTGAGTCCTGTTCCCTGTACTGCTCCAGTCTTAGTCAGCGTTCCTGCTTATGTCATATATCGGTTCATTGCCGATATATACATATGTTAGTCAGACGTTACAAATAGTTTCATTGATAGCTGTAATTGTAATACGCTAGGAAAACATACTTACTGTATATGTGTCTGTGTTACGTTCATCTATCTTGATCCTGCTATTTTCTGACTATCCTGTCCTGTCTTTGTGAGGCACGCCATCGCTGCAACGCATTGGCTGCCTCATTCCAGTCTGTCTTGTTGTGGACGCTTGCTGTCACTAAGTAGTGGCTAGCTAGCAAGCGTTCATTCTGTCTACCTATCCTGATCTCCTCAGTTCTGGTTTATGCGCTCAGCGCTACTTTGCGTTGAGACGTTATCGTGAAAGTATTGTTTTGTGGCTGTCGGATCTGCACCGGCTCTGTGCGCCACAATCTCCTATTGGAGTCAGTCCTCCCCTCCACTACACTAGGGATATCCTGATTCCTTGTGCTAGTGTGTGTACCTCCTCCACGTCAGCTCATGCATTGCATGCTGACTGAGGGGAATACACCACCAAGCCTTACAATGGCTATCATAGAATGACCGGTTCTCTTAGTTCTCCAAGGAATATGACAGGGCACCAAATGTATTTATGCCATGTTACAGTGTAGTATGAAACTGTACGGTGTATTCTTTTAACGTGGTCTTCCATAGGATAGCATTAGCAGGTCGCCATCTGGTCAGCCATCTTGTTGTGGGATAGGTAATGACCGTTGAGTGTATGGCTCATTTAAATGTTTAAAAAATAGTCATCAGACCAGATGACCGGGGGGGGGGGGGGGGGTTGGGGGTATGGGGCAATAATAAAAAAAGTAAAAAAAGAAGGGGGAAAAATGAGAATGGTGACCGACAGTCAGTAGGGAGATCTTATCTGGCAAAACACTCTCCTGAAAGGAGAAACATAGCATATCCTCCGGTGAATTAGTCCTCGTCCGAAAGTTCCTGTAAGGGATCTTCTGTTTGGGACTGGTTTCTTGTTATTCTTGTGGAGGTTAGAGCTGCATTGCTAGAGTCCTCTTCCTCTTCGTTTTGATCTTTGGATCTGTATCTGTTGTTTGCTTGCGAAGAGTAGGATGATAAGTCGCCATCCCAGTCTGGAAGGTCTGGGGCAGAGATGTCTAAGTCGTCACAAAATCCCGCTAGGCCCGAAATGGAGCGCAAAGTGTAGATTTTCCCATCTGTTTGTACTGCGCGAATGGAAATCGCCATCTGTACGACAAACCTTTCTCTTTTAAGGCAGTTAGTAGCGGTTTCATTGCTCTACGTTTAGTCAAAGTAATGGGAGATAGATCCTGGTAGAGCTGGATATTATTATCATTAAATAAGATGGCCTCTTGGCTTCTAGCTGCCCGCATAATTTCTTCCTTTAAGATAAACGATTCTAAACAGCAAATTATATCTCTGGGTTGCATACCTTCAGAAGCTGTCGGCTTCAGAGCTCTGTGTGCACGTACAAAGCCGATTGAGGTATCTGCGGGCCTGTCTAGCAAGTCGTTAAAGATGGCGGATAATGCTTTCAATAAATTGTCTTGCGTCACCGATTCCGGTAGGCCTTTCAAACGTATGTTACATCTTCTGCCTCTATTATCGAGGTCTTCAAGTCTTCTGGCGTGATCATCCAGTCTTTCTTTATGGGTTTGATCCGTTTGTTGGAGTTTTTTCAGCTTGAGGTCTCTTTTCTCTCCCACCGCCTCTAATGTGTGCAGTCTCTGGCCTATAGCAGCTACGTCGCTACGGACCTCCGCTATGGCGCTTTGAAAGGAGGATTTTATGTCCTCAGCCATAGCGTACATGTCTGCCAAGGTCAGGGCTTTGAGGTGCTTGTCAGCCGACTTGGATGTCATAGGCGGGGAGGACTCCGGGGATGAGCGGGCAGAGGCCGGATCTTTCGGCGGCGCCATCTTTGAAGTTTGTGAGCGGAGATTAAGCGAGTGGAATATCTCGGGTACTGTTCTTTTTGCTTGTGTCTGGCTCCGCTTGTTATGTGCAGGGGTTGATTGCTGTCGACATGGGGTCCTTTTCTCCATGGAAGGTTAGCGGGGAGAAGCACAGAGAGGCTTTAGGCGGACGGGTAGCAGGAGCTCAGAGTTAGGCAGCCATCTCGATGCGTCGCCAAGCCACGCCGCCAAATAAAATTTTCTGTGACTGTTCAGATCAATAGTTCTGTGTGTCTGCTTGGAGGAGGTAAGTCCACCACTACCTCCTGTGTACATATAAATTTTTAAAATTTTTAGTCCTTTTTATTCCGTTGGCGCCTCTGTTCTTGTACAATAGTTGAGTCCACCCTTGGTGGAGGGGTGTAACCCCCTTTTTTGTATCGATGGAGAGCGACATCTTAATCCTGAATGGGTACAGGTCTACCTTATAACCTCGACTATAAGTTGAGAAATTTAGGACTGACTCAAAATATAAAAGTGGGGTGGTCGCCTTATACTCGGGTCGGTCCTAAATTTCTCACCCTATAGCCGGGAATGGGGGAAGGAGGGCTTCCACTCTCTCCTCCTTACTGCAGCGCGGTGTTGTGTAACGATCCCCCTTCCCCCCTCCGTTGTGGCCAGCGTAACACATCACCAATAGGACCGCGCCCCCCGCGAGTTGTACGCTACCTGTGTAATTATATGCACAATGAGCCGCCGGTGTAATGACAGATCCAGAAGCCTCCATTCATGAATTTAGCAGCGCTGAGCACAGCATCCTCTCTCTCTCGCTGGTCTGCCTGTGTTAGTGTGGCTCCGGGTCACGTGACTTTGGGAGGCGGAGCTACGCTAACACTGGCAGACTAGCGTTATTAAGAGAGCGAGTGGCAGGACGCTTTGCTCGGCGCTACATTCATGAATGGAGGCTTCCGGGGAGGGGAAGGGGGTTGGGGGAGGATTGGCCGCACTGAAAGTGGACCTCTCTTGCACAAGACAGAAGGTAGTAGCAAAAAAGTTTCTGTACCATGTTAGTCAAACAAATTATATAGGTAGAAAAAAAACATTGTTTTGTAAAAAATAATACCTTTTAATGGCTAATAGAGTTAAATGATGCAAGCTTTCTGAGATCTAGTCCCCTTCTTCAGGCATATTTCCAGATGTTGGCTAAAGTAAAACACTTATGCAGGTAAATGGTAAACACGAAGATGGCAGTTGTGCTGGTTACTGTTTATCTGTTAGGTGTCAGGTGATCAGCAGGCTGGAGCCAGTGAGTTAGTGACAAGACAGAAGGAAACACATAGTGAAATGCATCCTAAATGTTTTTAGAGAGTTTAGCCTGTTTAGTTACCCCTCATTTGTGTCTATTCACAAGTTGTAATCTTATCTCTCCCCTGTGTCACATGACTGGCTATGGCAGAGATGGCAGATAAGCACATTTAAAAGCAAAGGGGGATAACAATATTTCTTCTTCCATGAATCCGGAAGTAGAAACATTGCAGATTTATTGTAGGATTTGTATCAGCTGTAACAAAGAAATGTCTTTTGTTTAAAGGTTATTATGCTGTTGTGTATCTTTTAGAGCAGAGAGGAAGTTCTGAGTTCAGGTCTGCTTGAAAAGGGGAAACAGATACTTGAGGACATGGTATGGACACAATAAGGGAAGCAGGGGGATGCGGGGGCCTGGAGGAGGTTATGGGTGCACTGGGGAGCCTGGAGGGGTTGATGGCTTTAATACTTTATGCAGTGTAGCCATTAACCCCTCCTGGTCCCCAAGTGCAGCCATTAACCCCTCCTGGTCCCCAAGTGCAGCCATTAACCCCTCCTGGTCCCCAAGGGGCACTACAACGAAAAACTGTAAGATTTAAAATAGGTGCAAACATATACAAATAAGAAGTACATTTTTTGAGCCATAAATTACTTTTCTCCTATGTTGCTGTCACTTACAGTAGGTAGTAGAAATCTGACAGAAGCGACAGGCTTTGGACTAGTCCATCTCTTTATAGGGGATTCTCAGGGATTTATTTATTTTCAAAAGCACTTAGTAAATGGCAGTTGCTCTGTCCAACTGCCAAAAAACTGTGTAGTGAGCAGGGATGCTGGCCAGCATCATTGTTTAAATCCTTTTTAGGGAATATCTTTATAAACAATAAAAGCCTTGCTGAGAATCCCCTATGAAGAGATGGACTAGTCGAAAACCTGTCACTTCTGTCAGATTTCTACTGCCTACAGTAAGTCATTTCTACTGCCTACAGTAAGTGACAGCATTACAGGAGAAAAATAATTTATGCCTCATTTTACTCTGGAAAAAATGTACTTCTTATTTGTATAAGTTTGCAGATATTTTAAATGTTACAGTTTTTCACTGCAGTGTCCCTTTAAATTTGCTGGATAGACTTATACTTGAGGTTTTTTCAATTTTAGCTTATGATGGTCAAATATTGGGGTCGGCTTATACACAAGGTTGACTTATAATAGAGTATATACGGTAATCTCCCTGCCTGCCTTTACAGTGGTTACCTTTGTGGCGACCCGGGTGTGTGAGTATTCTTTTACTTACTCTGCATATTCATCCTTTGCCAGTTCTTACTACACTATATTGGCTCTCTGTGTCCTCTTCTTGTAATTACCCTTAGGGTCACTTGCCTAACTTTTGGGAGGAAACTCTGGCTCGTTGCCTCACTGTTACAGTACAGTTAGGTCCGCCCATGTGATGTCATGGTCACACCCATTTTTTTGCCACAGAGCACGACACACACACACACACACACACACACACACACTATACACACACACACACACACACACACCAGCACACACCAGCAAACACACACACCAGCACACACACCACCATGACAGGTTGGGCCCAGAAAAATCTGGTCACTGTATCTTACATCGCACTAACTGGAATAATGAATCCCAAACATCTGTATTCTCAAATTACAGTCTAATTAAAAACAATTAAAAAAATCAGTTAAAGGTGAACAGAGTGGTGTCTTTAATAATTAAAATACAAAATCACAGGTCCTCCTCATCCAAAGTGTTATATATGCAATGTAAACAAATCACACGTGATAAACGTCAATTTAAAAAACAAACAATATTGCTCAAAAATGACAAATGAAAATATGCGAGAGAGAAAATCCAGCAACAAAACCAGCAAATCAGGTGAACAAGTGTCACAAGCCGCCCCAGAAGGGGTAAATAGCAATAATGGTAGAGATAAATGTCTATAATGTAACGTGCACCGTGCAATAGCAGCAATACAGAATGACAAGGAAAGTGCTCACGTGTAATAGAAGAGATGAGGGGACACCAACCACAAAGCCTTAAAGGACAACTGTAGTGAGAGGGATATGGAGGATGCCATATTTATTTCCCTTTACGCAATACCAGTTGCCTGGCAGCCCTGCTGGTCTATTTGGCTGCAGTAGTGACAGAATCACCAGAAACAAGCATGCAGATAATCTTGTCAGATCTGACAGCAATGTAAGAAACACCTGATCTGCTGCATGCTTGTGCTGGGTCTTAGAGGCAGAGTATCTGCAGGACAGCCAGGTAACTGGTATTGCTTAAAAGGAAGTAAATATGGCATCCTCGATATCACTCTCACTACAGTTGTCTTTTGTACACCACACAGTGCCTCTTCTGCAGCGGGAGTTGCCCACGTGGTGCAATAAGGCTTTGTGGTTGGTAGTCCTGCAGTCCCCTCATCTCTTCTATTACACGTGAGCACTTTACTTGTCATTCTGTATTGCTGCTATTGCACGGTGCACGTTACATTATAGACATTTATCTCCACCATTATTGCCATTTACCCCTTCTGGGGCGGCTTGTGACACTTGTTCACCTGATTTGCTGATTTTGTTGCTGGAATTTCTCCCTTGCATCTTTTGATTTGTCATTTTTTGAGCAATATAGATTTTTTTTTTTCATTGATGTACAGGATCTTCTAAAAAAATTAGCATATTGTGATAAAGTTTATTATTTTCTGTAATGTACTGATAAACATTAGACTTTTATATATTTTAGATTCAAATACACACAACTGAAGTAGTTCCAGCCTTTTATTGTTTTAATATTGATGATTTTGGCATACAGCTCATGAAAACCCAAAATTCCTATCTCAAAAAATTAGCATATTTCATCCGACCAATAAAAGAAAAGTGTTTTTAAAACAAAAAAAGTCAACCTTCAAATAATTATGTTCAGTTATGCACTCAATACTTGGTCGGGAATCCTTTTGCAGAAATGACTGCTTCAATGTGGCGTGGCATGGAGGCAATCAGCCTGTGGCACTGCTCAGGTGTTATGGAGGCCCAGGATGCTTCGATAGCGGCCTTAAGCTCATCCAGAGTGTTGGGTCTTGCGTCTCTCAACTTTCTCTTCACAATATCCCACAGATTCTCTATGGGGTTCAGGTCAGGAGAGTTGGCAGGTCAATTGAGCACAGTAATACCATGGTCAGTAAACCATTTACCAGTAGTTTTGGCACTGTGAGCAGGTGCCAGGTCGTGCTGAAAAATGAAATCTTCATCTCCATAAAGCTTTTCAGCAGATGGAAGCATGAACCCACTTTTGAACCAGAAACAGCGGCAGAAGTGCCTGACCTGGGCTACAGAGAAGCAGCACTGGACTGTTGCTCAGTGGTCCAAACTACTTTTTTCGGATGAAAGCAACTTTTACATGTCATTAGGAAATCAAGGTGCCAGAGTCTGGAGGAAGACTGGGGAGAGGGAAATGCCAAAATGCCTGAAGTCCAGTGTCAAGTACCCACAGTCAGTAATGGTCTGGGGTGCCATGTCAGCTGCTGGTGTTGGTCCACTGTGTTTTATCAAGGGCAGGGTCAATGCAGCTAGCTATCAGGAGATTTTGGAGCACTTTATGCTTCCATCTGCTGAAAAGCTTTATGGAAATGAAGATTTCATTTTTCAGCACGACCTGGCACCTGCTCACAGTGCCAAAACCACTGGTAAATAGTTTACTGACCATGGTATTACGGTGCTCAATTGGCCTGCCAACTCTCCTGACCTGAACCCCATAGAGAATCTGTGGGATATTGTGAAGAGAAAGTTGAGAGACGCAAGACCCAAGACTCTGGATGAGCTTAAGGCCGCTATCGAAGCATCCTGGGCCTCCATAACACCTGAGCAGTGCCACAGGCTGATTGCCTCCATGCCACGCCGCATTGAAGCAGTCATTTCTGCAAAAGGATTCCCGACCAAGTATTGAGTGCATAACTGAACATAATTATTTGAAGGTTGACTTTTTTTGTTTTAAAAACACTTTTCTTTTATTGGTCGGATGAAATATGCTAATTTTTTGAGATAGGAAATTTGGGTTTTCATTGTGAGAAAGCGCAAAGGAGCCGCCGCCATGAGTCAGCGGCGGGCGGCTCCTTCAGCGCACAGCGGGCATCCGCACGGAGAGGCAGCCGCCTCCTCGCATCATGAGGCGGCTGCCTCCGTGCATCAGAGTGTGGAGCGTGAGGAAACCGCCGCGTTGGACGCGGCGGTTGGTACACGGCTCCCCGCTGCGGAGACTCCGCAGAGCGGGGCTGGGCTGGCTGGGACGCATAGTCCCTCAAGTTTCAGAGTGACGCGCGCGCGCGCACTCAGACTAAATTTATGACTCTTAGGGGAGAGTCAGCTGACCAGGCAGGTCAGCTGACCATAGCTCCACTCCCCATTGGTCAGCAATCAGGGAGGTGCTGGGGGACACCTAAGTGTATATATACTGCCGGCTGTTCATTCTTCTGGTGTCTGGCGTTGCGTTCACATACGTGGGAGCACCCAGATCCGTTAGTCAGATCCGTTAGTGTGCCGGGACCAGCAGGAGCTGTAATCCTACACTAAGTTAGATTGTTGATAGCTTAAAGTACTAGTTTGATTGTGATTATATGTTATGACCTTTGCCTGCCTCGACTATCCCTCTGAACTCTGACCTTGTACCTCGTTATTTCTGATACCTGTTGCCGAACCCTGCCTGTACCTTGACTCCGCCTCTGCCTCCTGATTTTGTACCCTGATATTTCTGATACCTGTTGCCGAACCCTGCCTGTACCTTGACTCCGCCTCTGCCTCCTGATTTTGTACCCTGATATTTCTGATACCTGTTGCCGAACCCTGCCTGTACCTTGACTCCGCCTTGCCTACTGTATCTGTACCTATCTGTCCGTGTGCTTACGACTTGGCTTGCCCGACCTCGAGAACCGACCTCACGATTGGAGGCGGTTCCTAGTCCCGTTAGTGACACTTGCGCCTGAGTGTCATTTTCGGACTTTCCTTCCTACTGTCAGTCTGACTCCTCCCGTCTCGGAGAGCTCAGACCTGTGGAAGGAATCTGTGCAGTTCTCCTTGCTGCACTGAGGCTTGTCCTCTGTATTACTGTTGCACCAATCACAACACTCTACACAGGTGACCAGAGGTTATTTAGTATATTGGATTATCGGTGATACTGCAGATCACATATAATCTGATATACGTCTGTATTTCCCGTGATACTGCAGTTCACCGGCAATCAGACCTCTCTGTGCTTCACCGAGCGTTACAGAACGCCAGACCAAAAATACTATGGAACGCACTGATCCTCTGACGGTGCTTGCCACTTCGGTGGATAGCATTCATCAAGCACTAGGCCAGCACAAAGCCTTAATTGATGCCTTATCAGGCTCTGTGAGAACCCTCCAGACATCAGTTGATTCAGTGCGATCCCCTCCCAGTGATGACATACGTATGCCTGTCCCTGATAAGTTTTCCGGCCACAAGTCTGACTTCCGGAATTTCAGGAGTAGAGTGTTGTCATATTTTGAGTTAAGGCCCCGATCCTCGGGGACTGAGACCCAACGGGTTATTTTTATTAAAACCTTGTTGACTGGAGACTCCCAGTCGTGGGCATACAACCTGCCCGCTACCGATACTGCCTTGACCTCAGTGGAGGAATTCTTTAAGGCCATGGCCATAATCTACGACGACCCTGACCTTGCGGCATCCTCAGAGCGAAAGCTCAAACTCTTACGGCAAGGCAGAGGGTCGGTCGAGGATTATGCGGCAGAGTTCCGTAGGTGGTCAGTCACCTCAAGATTTGATAATTTTGCCCTCATGGACTATTTTCTGTCTGGGTTGTCGGAGGAGGTTTCCGACCTAATGTTGACTGTGCCCGAGCCCAAGACAGTTGACGAGGCCATATCATCGGCCATTCGAGTAGATCGCAGGCTACGCCATCAGAGGCAGGCTAGGAGTAGTCACCGTGTCAGGGTGACTTCATACACAGTACCGGCTGTTACATCCCCAGTAACTACAACTCCGCCTATCTCAACCTCTCCGGCCTTGCCTCCACCAGAGCCAATGCAAATTGGTCGATCTAAACTGACCCAGGTGGAGCGGAGGAGGAGAATGACGGAACAACTGTGTCTATACTGTGCGGAGGCAGGTCATAGGGTGCGAAACTGTCCTAACAGGTCGGGAAACGGGTCTGCCTAGGAGTAGTGGGGGGTGACACCCTAGGCACACAATTTTCACCCCTTAAAGAGAAAAAACTGCTTCTCCCCTGTATGATTACATGGGAGAATAAGTCAGTAGCCACTGAAGCATTTCTTGATTCCGGCTCAGCGGCTAATTTTATGAGTCTTGCATTTGCTCAGGAGTTGGGTATTCCCCTCAGTCCCGTGAGTCCCCCCATTCAGGTCACGGCGGTGGATGATTCCCCGCTGCAACGGGAGCGCCCACTGTCACAGACTCCGGAGGTGAAAGTCACCATAGGGGTTCTGCATGGGGAACTGTTACGTTTTTTTGTATTACACATGTCCACCTCCACCATTATCCTAGGCATGCCGTGGTTGCAAACCCATTCGCCGCAAATAGACTGGGCCACGGGGCAGTTAACCACCTGGTCACCACATTGTTTCCAACAGTGTTTGGGGAAATTGACATTAGGGCAAACCAAGGTTCAGGTGGGAGGTGTGCCAGATCAGTACTCTGAATATGCCGACGTATTTTGTCCCAAGGCAGCTGACAAACTGCCCCCTCATCGGCCATTCGACTGTCCCATCGATCTCCGTTCAGGTTGTGTACCCCCTCGGGGTCATCTGTATAATTTGTCGGGACCCGAGAAAGTGGCCATGGGAGAATATATTCGTGAGAACCTAACCAAGGGCTTCATTCGGCCATCTCGGTCACCCGCCGGGGCAGGGTTCTTTTTTGTTAAGAAAAAGGATGGGGGCTTACGGCCATGCATCGACTACCGGGGGCTTAATAAAATCACAGTGAAGAATCGCTACCCTTTGCCCTTAATAGATGACCTTTTCACACAGGTCACGGAGGCTAGGATATTCTCGAAACTGGATTTACGGGGGGCATACAATCTTGTGCGGATCAGAAAAGGTGACGAATGGAAAACGGCCTTCAATACTCCGGACGGGCATTACGAGTACCTGGTGATGCCCTTTGGGTTATGTAATGCCCCGGCCGTTTTTCAGGAACTTATTAATGAGGTCTTTAGAGAGGTACTGGGGAAGTTCGTTTTGGTTTACCTCGACGACATTCTTATCTTTTCTAACAATCTTTCTGATCACAGAGCTCATGTCAGATGGGTATTGGACAAGCTGAGGCAGAATTTATTATATGCTAAGTTGAAAAAATGCATTTTCGAGGTCACGTCGGTAGCTTTCCTGGGATACATAATCTCTACCTCGGGCCTGTCTATGGACCCTGCTAAGGTCTCCGCGGTCTTGGAGTGGCCACAGCCGGTAGGGTTAAAGTCCTTACAACGCTTCTTGGGGTTTGCAAACTACTATAGAAGGTTTATTAAGGGGTACTCTACTGTAGTTGCACCCCTCACCAGTCTTACAAAGAAGGGGGCAGACACCACTCACTGGTCTCCCGAGGCCGTACAGGCATTCACCACTCTAAAAAGATTGTTCTGTTCGGCACCCATATTGAGGCATGTGAACACTTCTTTCCCATTTATAGTTGAGGTAGACGCCTCAGAAGTTGGAGTGGGGGCTGTGCTGTCTCAACGTTCAGGTCTTCAGGGGAAATTACACCCGTGTGCCTATTTCTCCCGGAGGTTCTCTCCGGCAGAGAAAAACTATGATATAGGCAACAGGGAGCTCCTTGCCATCAAGTTAGCCTTTGAAGAGTGGCGTCATTGGCTGGAAGGTGCGGAGCATACGATCATGGTTTATACCGACCACAAGAATCTCGAGTACATTGAGGGGGCTAAAAGATTAAGCCCCCGACAGGCTCGATGGTCGTTATTCTTTTCGAGGTTCACATTCTTGATTACATACACTCCTGGTAGTAAGAATACCAAGGCGGATGCACTCTCTAGGTGTTTTGAACCAGAAACAGCACAGCCCTCTGTTCCTGAGACCATTGTTCCACGGAAGTTGGTGCTAGCCGCTACTGAGACCTGGGAGAACTGGAAGGAAACTTTGGGTCCTTTCCAGCAGGATGTCCCAGAAGGAAAACCTGAGGGGGTTTTGTTTATCCCGCTGCCCTTTCGGCTCCAGATTTTGGAGTTCGTTCACTCACACAAGAATGCGGGACATCCTGGGGCGTCTAGGACGCAAGATCTCGTGGCAAGGTGTGCGTGGTGGCCCTCTCTGGCAGCTGATTGCAAGGAGTTTGTCAGGGAATGTGCGGTGTGCGCAAAAAGCAAGCCCTCCCGGCTGGCATCTGTTGGTACCCTACAGCCTTCGCCCACCCCGAGTGAACCATGGACCCACTTGTCCATGGATTTTGTGGGGGAGCTTCCGAGGTCAGAGGGCATGTCGGTCATCTGGGTGGTAGTCGACCGCTTTAGTAAAATGGCCCATTTCGTGCCCTTGAAAGGACTCCCCTCGGCCCAGGAATTGGCCGACCTGTTCATCACTCATATTTTCCGGTTGCATGGCATCCCGGAGGACATAGTTTCCGATCGGGGAGTCCAGTTTGTTTCAAAATTTTGGAGGGCATTCTGCCACCAAATGGGCATGGGACTGTCATTTTCATCGGGTTACCACCCACAGACTAATGGCCAAACTGAGAGGGTCAACCAATCTTTAGAGCAATTCTTAAGATGTTACGTGGCTGAAGCACAGAATGATTGGGTTAAATTCTTACCTTACGCAGAATTTGCGCACAACAACTTAAAGAGTTCTTCCTCGGGGTTCTGTCCGTTCCAGATAGTGACCGGGAAGTTACCTAAATTTTCCCCGTTGCCGGTTGCGTCCAGTCCGTTTCCAGCCTTGGAGGCCTGGCAGAGGACATTTAGGGACATGTGGAAGACCGTAAAAGACAACCTTGTGAGAGCATTCCAGAGTCAGAAAAGTCAGGCTGACAAGAGACGCTCGCTGGAGTGGAAATTCAAACCAGGAGATTTGGTTTGGGTATCAACCCGTCACCTGACCCTAAAACAACCCTCTGACAAACTTGGTCCCAGGTTCGTGGGTCCATTCCCAGTTACTAGGAAGATCAACAATGTCACATACACCGTTGATCTTCCCACCAGCATGCGTGGAGTAAGGTCTTTCCACGTATCACTGCTCAAACCCGCAGTCCTGGTGGGTCCCACCCCTCCTCCTCCTGTCTTAGTCGATGCCCAACCCGAGTATGAGGTGGAGAAAATCATAGATTCACGTACTGTACAGAACTCGGTGCAGTATCTTGTACATTGGAAGGGTTACGGCATTGAAGAGAGGCAATGGGTTCCGGGGAACCGTATGCATGCGGACAAGTTAGTGAGAGAGTTTCATACGGTACATCCAGAGAAACCTGGAAGGAGCTGTCCGGAGTCCACTCCTCGGGGGGGGGGGTACTGTGAGAAAGCGCAAAGGAGCCGCCGCCATGAGTCAGCGGCGGGCGGCTCCTTCAGCGCACAGCGGGCATCCGCACGGAGAGGCAGCCGCCTCCTCGCATCATGAGGCGGCTGCCTCCGTGCATCAGAGTGTGGAGCGTGAGGAAACCGCCGCGTTGGACGCGGCGGTTGGTACACGGCTCCCCGCTGCGGAGACTCCGCAGAGCGGGGCTGGGCTGGCTGGGACGCATAGTCCCTCAAGTTTCAGAGTGACGCGCGCGCGCACTCAGACTAAATTTATGACTCTTAGGGGAGAGTCAGCTGACCAGGCAGGTCAGCTGACCATAGCTCCACTCCCCATTGGTCAGCAATCAGGGAGGTGCTGGGGGACACCTAAGTGTATATATACTGCCGGCTGTTCATTCTTCTGGTGTCTGGCGTTGCGTTCACATACGTGGGAGCACCCAGATCCGTTAGTCAGATCCGTTAGTGTGCCGGGACCAGCAGGAGCTGTAATCCTACACTAAGTTAGATTGTTGATAGCTTAAAGTACTAGTTTGATTGTGATTATATGTTATGACCTTTGCCTGCCTCGACTATCCCTCTGAACTCTGACCTTGTACCTCGTTATTTCTGATACCTGTTGCCGAACCCTGCCTGTACCTTGACTCCGCCTCTGCCTCCTGATTTTGTACCCTGATATTTCTGATACCTGTTGCCGAACCCTGCCTGTACCTTGACTCCGCCTCTGCCTCCTGATTTTGTACCCTGATATTTCTGATACCTGTTGCCGAACCCTGCCTGTACCTTGACTCCGCCTTGCGTACTGTATCTGTACCTATCTGTCCGTGTGTTTACGACTTGGCTTGCCCGACCTCGAGAACCGACCTCACGATTGGAGGCGGTTCCTAGTCCCGTTAGTGACACTTGCGCCTGAGTGTCATTTTCGGACTTTCCTTCCTACTGTCAGTCTGACTCCTCCCGTCTCGGAGAGCTCAGACCTGTGGAAGGAATCTGTGCAGTTCTCCTTGCTGCACTGAGGCTTGTACTCTGTATTACTGTTGCACCAATCACAACACTCTACACAGGTGGCCAGAGGTTAGTTAGTATATTGGATTATCGGTGATACTGCAGATCACATATAATCTGATATACGTCTGTATTTCCCGTGATACTGCAGTTCACCGGCAATCAGACCTCTCTGTGCTTCACCGAGCGTTACATTCATGAGCTGTATGCCAAAATCATCAATATTAAAACAATAAAAGGCTTGAACTACTTCAGTTGTAGTGTATTTGAATCTAAAATATATGAAAGTCTAATGTTTATCAGTACATTACAGAAAATAATGATCTTTATCACAATATGCTAATTTTTTGAGAAGATCCTGTATATCACGTGTGATTTGTTTACATTGCATATTTAACACTTTGGATGAGGAGGACCTGTGATTTTTAATTTTGATTACTGATTTAGGACTCCACTCATTTCACCTTTTGGTGATTTTTTTTCATTACTTATAATTGGGTTGGATTGTAATTTGATAATAGATATTTTGGATGTATTGCTCCGGTCAGTGTGGAGCTATACAGGGTACTTTCTCTTGTGTTGTGCTATTTGTGTTACCCCAGCACACTCTCTATCCTATCTATGTAAATGAATGATGTAACCTCTATGGTGCTGGTCCGATCCTTCTGTTTCCTGTATCCAGTACACTATCCAGCCGCTGCTCCTAGTGCAGATTTCATTTATAGTGGACCTGAACTCTTACACAGGACAGGAGGAAAACACAGAGAAATGCACCCTGTATGTATTAAGAGAGTTTAGCCTGTCTACTAACTCCCTCTCATCTGTGACTTATCACAAGTTGTAATTTGATCTCTCAGCTGTGTCAGCTCAGGAATCTTCTCTGCACGGCAGAGCAGCTAATTTGTAAACACAGAATGTTATCAATATGTCTGCTTCCATGATAGCAGGAAGTTGGCATAATGCAGATTTATTGCAGGATTTGTATCAGGTGTAACAAATAAATGTTTTTCTTTAAAGGACCACTTGTAGTGAGAAAAATATGGGTGCTGCCATATTTATTTCCTGTTAAGCAATACCAGTTGCCCGGCAGCCCTGCTGATCTATTTGGCTGCAGATTCTGACTATAATGTCAGAAACACCTGATCTGCTGCATGCTTGTTCAGTGTCTGGGGCTAAAAGTATTAGAGGCAGAGGATCAGCAGGATGCCAGGCAACTGGTATTGTGTAACAGGAAATAAATATGGCAGCCTCCATATCCCTCTCGCTTCAGTTCCTTCATGCACTTCACAAAGGCCTGTGTGCCGAAACATTCTGCTTTTATACTGTGATGCAATAATAATGTGAGCTTTTATAGCCTTTAAATCCAGATCTAGACTCGGTTGTTTCTGATTTTATGTATGTTTCCTGCACCTTTTCAGGGCCCGGGTGCTGACTGGGCAACTCACTAGTGTTTTCAATTTATGCTGCGGTTGAGCAATTGGACAAATTTATCAATTCCCCACCCCAATAATGCCATTTCTCCCCCAGTATAGCCATGACCCCCCCTGTGTCCCCAGCATTGCCATTATCCTCCAGTATGTAATGTCCCCCACCCCAGTAATGCCATTTCTTTCCCAGTATAGCCATGTCCTCCCTGTGTCCCCAGCACTGCCATTATCCTCCAGTATGTAATGTCCCCCACACCAGTAATGCCATTTCTTTCCCAGTATAGCCATGTCCTCCCTGTGTCCCCAGCATTACCATTATCCTCCAGTATGTAATGTCCCCCACACCAGTAATGCCATTTCTTTCCCAGTATAGCCATGTCCTCCCTGTGTCCCCAGCATTACCATTATCCTCCAGTATGTAATGTCCCCCACACCAGTAATGCCATTTCTTTCCCAGTATAGCCATGTCCTCCCTGTGTCCCCCAGCATTGCCATTATCCTCCAGTATGTAATGTCCCCCACACCAGTAATGCCATTTCTTTCCCAGTATAGCCATGTCCTCCCTGTGTCCCCAGCATTACCATTATCCTCCAGTATGTAATGTCCCCACCCCAGTAATGCAATTTATCCCCCAGTATAGCCATGTCCTCCCTGTGTCCCCCAGCATTGCCATTATCCTCCAGTATGTAATGTCCCCCACCCCAGTAATGCCATTTCTCCCCCAGTATAGCCATGTCTCCCTGTGTCCGCCAGCATTGCCATTATCCCCCAGTATGCAATGTCCCCACCCCAGTAAAGCCATTTCTCCCCCAGTATAGCCATGTCCTCCGTGTCCCCAGCATTGCCATTATCCTCCAGTATGTAATGTCCCCCACCCCAGTAATGCCATTTCTCCCCCAGTATAGCCATGTCCTCCCTGTGTCCCCCAGCATTGCCATTATCCTCCAGTATGTAATGTCCCCAACCCCAGTAATGCCATTTCTCCCCCAGTATAGCCATGCCCACACTCCAGTATTGCTCCCTTCCCCCACCTCCATGCAGAGTAGTAATAGGAAGGATTACATTGGTTTATAGCCAGCTGTCACAGTGTCCTCCAGTCCTCTGCTCCCATTAGCCTCAGTCTCTGCCTCTCCTCATATCCTCATCCATCTACCTCTACCAGCACTGCTGTAACATCACAGGAATGGTAACAGTGGGAGGGGGATGTGAGGAGAGGCGGCCAGCTGGAGAGGAGGCAGAGGGAGGACAGGACTGCAGCATGCTGTGAGTATAGTGCACAGGTAGCTATAAACCAGCTTATTATGCTTTCCTGCAATACTCTGCATGGTCCCACCACCCACAAGTGACAGCAATGGGGAGTACTGAAGGGGAGGGGGATCCTGTATCGGTAGTTTCACCACTGACAGTATAACCTAGATTATCCTCCCCTTATTATCTATCTAAAGGCAGCAGCATCCTTTACGGATCACATGACCACATCACTGAAGATGGAGGAGGACCAGAGTCACTTGACCGAGAGGATATTCAACCTCACCCTGGAGATCGTCTGTCTGCTGACTGGAGAGGTGAGGAAAATTCTGGGAGGTCACATGACATCGCTCTTATCTCTATTAATAAAACACACCTGACCAGAGAGGTGAGGAGGATTCTGGGAGATTGTTAGTGTTACATTAGTGTTGGTCTATTCATACAGAGTTTTCCTCCAGTGAAGTCACCTGATCATGTGACCATCACGGTGCCCCCACCTCACTTACTAATATCTGAGGGACACAACAAGAAGAAGATTCTGGAAATCACCAGGAAGATGATGGAGCTGCTGACAGGAGAGGTGAGCGGTGCTGGGAATTATAGGACATTATCCAGTAACAGCAAGGGGTGTGTCTGGGTGGTGACTGTATTATTGTGTGTGTCAGGTTCCTATGAGATGTCAGGATGTCACCATCTATTTCTCCATGTAGGATTGGCAGTATATAGAAGGACACCAGGACCTCTACAAGGACACCATGCTGGAGAATCGGCTGCCCCTCACATCACCGGGTAAGAGGAGATTCTTCATTTTTTGTACTGGAGAAAGCAGTGATTGGGGTCCTCCTAGATCCCCTCATCAGATAAATACAGACAGAAAATGACCTCAATTCACTAAGGGCTGATTGGCAAGAAAAAAAAAAGGTTGGGGCAATACCGCATTCTGTATTGTAGACTTTGTTTTCCAAGTGCAGTAAGATTGTCACACATGCGGTAATAGGTAATTTACTGGGAAATGTTGCTTCAGTTCAGTATGACCTGCTCTGTAATGCAGAAGTCTCACAGCTGTGGAGGAGGTCTCTGCAGCAAGCTGAGGTTCTCTCCTACAAGTGTCTGCATAACCCATTCCTGTGTGACAGCTTACTAGAGAGTAAAGGGCTTCCTGCATCCCTTTAGATGTGTATGCATGCCACTAAAGGGCCTCTTCTGTGTACCAGTATATAGATCTGCATGTCTAATGGGATACAGGGAAGCCTCTGTAAATGTCTCCTGCTGTTCTATTTTTTTTTCTATCTCATAACCCACCAGGCAGTGCATCTGATCAAATGAGGTGAGTAGCAGGACCAGGTGGCTCTTCCTATTGGCTTTCTTCCTAGTCTGTCAATTTTACCACATGCTGATTTCTAGTTATTGACAGGTCCAACCAGATCTTAAAAATACCCAACATTTTATTTATTTTGCCGAATGCTCTTATATTAGTGGATTGACTTTTTTTGAAGTAATTACCGCACAAGCCAATAATTTACCTCACTAGTCTGTAATATTTACTTTTCAATGTGGAAACAATTAGTGAATTGATCCCATAGTATTCAGTCATTGTGTGTGTTTCCTACAGATAAATCCAAAAATGGAAACCCACCAGAGAGATGTACAGGTCCTCTTTATTCCCGGGATTGTCTAAAGGAAGATACCCCCACCCCCCACTATTATCAGGTAGGTGAAACTGAGTGTCATTAGAGACTCCAAACTATGTGACATTGTTTCCTGTTGTCTATGCTGTTATCTGTGGTCACATTATAAAGTGCTTCTTATTTTGTGTGATTAGGGTGGAGAACTGATACATGTAAGTGCTGTGGTTAAAGAGGAAGAAGAAGAGATGTATGTGAGGAGTGATCAGCAGTCTATGGAGGAGGGTGACATGATGGGGACAAATAAAGAGGAAGAAGAAGAGACGTATGTGAGGAGTGATCAGCAGTCTATGGAGGAGGGTGACATGATGGGGACAAATAAAGAGGAAGAAGAAGAGACGTATGTGAGGAGTGATCAGCAGTCTATGGGGGAGGGTGACATGATGGGGACAAGTAAAGAGGAAGAAGATACTACGTATGTGAGGCGTGATCAGCAATCTATGGAGGAGGGTGACATGATGAGGACATGTAAAGAGGAAGAAGAGTCGTATGTGAGGAGTGATCAGCAGTCTGTGGAGGAAGGAGACATGATGAGGACAAGTAAAGAGGAAGAAGAAGAGACGTATGTGAGGAGTGATCAGCAGTCTATGGAGGAGGGGGGCGTGATGGGGACATGTAAAGAGGAAGAAGAAGAGACATATGTGAGGAGTGATCAGCAGTCTGTGGAGGAGGGAGACATGATGAGGACAAGTAAAGAGGAAGAAGAAGAGACATATGTGACGAGTGATCAGCAGTCTGTGGAGGAGGGTGACATGATGGGGACAAGTAAAGAGGAAGAAGAAGAGACATATGTGAGGAGTGATCAGCAATCTATGGAGGAGGGGGACATGATGAGGACATCTAAGGAGGAAGACATTATTGCAGAGATGAGGATTGGTAAGTGATAAATATTAAATATTGAAAAGGCTTATTAAACTGAGTAACAGATATGTCCCCGCTGGGCACAGTACAGATCATCTTCCTCTCAGTATGTGCGGTAATATTACCACAATTTCATGAATCTGCCCCTTTGATACAATGTAAAACAGTCAGTGTACAGCTTGTATAATGGTGTAAATTTGCTTTCCCACCAACATAACACACAGCCATTAAAGAAAAACTGTAATGAAAAAACGTCCCCTAAAGGGTACTCACCTCGGGTGGGGGAAGCTTCCGGATCCTATTGAGGCTTCCCCCGTCCTCCTCGGTCCCACGGCGGCGGCAAAAATCCTCCCGGAGCGGCGGCGATGTAAATATTTACCTTCCGGGCTCCAGCGCAGGCACAGTATCTGCTCTTCTGACGGAGATAGGTGAAAATAGCCAATCTCCGTCGGGCCGATCTACTGCGCAAGCGCAAGTCTCGCCTGTGCAGTAGAGCGGACCAGACGGAGATCGGCTGTTTCCACCTATTTTCATCAGAGCCGCAACAGCGCCCCCGCTAGAGCCAGAAAAGGTAAATATTGCACAGGCCGACAAATTGTCGCCTGTGCGTTCCGTGGGCTGCAGCGAGACCGCCGTGGGACACAGGAGGATGGGGGAAGCCTCAATAGGGTCCAGAGGCTTCCCCCTACTGAGGGGAGTACCCCCCAGGGGAACTTTGTTTCAGTATAGGTTTTCTTTAATGTCTAAACCGCTGGCAACAAAAGTGAGGACACCCCTAAGTGACAAATGCCAACATTCTACTCCAACAATTCAGGGCCCAATCCAATTCACTTATTTCCTAAGTTTTCTCCTTGGTGATATTTTCATATCGTATCAATAAATGGCCTTTTAAGCCACCTGCAGGCAACAAAAAATCTTTCTAAGATTATAAATGTGAAAGTTTGGATATTTGTTACTCGGTCACACAAAACTGGCTGATCGGATGTGAATGGAATTTGTCCCACACACAGTACATCACCTGGAATAACATATAGGATACTTTTTATCCCCATAACCAAAAAGTGGGC